>NW_022145518.1:0-10000 GCF_000002235.5 Strongylocentrotus purpuratus
CCCCCCCCCCCCCCCCCCCCCCCCCCCCCCCCCCCCCCCCCCCCCCCCCCCCCCCCCCCCCCCCCCCCCCCCCCCCCCCGCTTATTCAGCGGCTGGCTGAGTCGTTGCGAAATTTTCGGACCGATTTATAAATGTTAAAACCCCCCCCTTGAAAAAATCCTGCGTACGCGCCTGATCCCTGGTCATAGCCAATACTAGCTGCCTTGCTTGTAAGAGATTTAACTGACATTGTATCAAACTAAGATAGATGTAGGCCTAAAAACTATACAGAAGCATGCAATATAGTCTACCATACAGTAATTCGTGAAGGAGTAAAACATTTTTAGACTCTTTTCTCATATAAACTGAAACCAAGAGTAAATTGATGAATATTGCTTTGTATATAGATGTCTGCACTCGACGTTCACTTGAAGGCCAGCTGATCTGATATATCGTGTCATGAGATGAACCAAGACGAGCTGATTAATTAGCTAGTGCCAACTATCCCGCTATGCCATCTTAGCAGTACAACAGCTGGTATCTCCTCTCAAAGATCAAGTTTATTTCTAGGAGTATTTAATTCTATCATTGTTTTTAACATACAGGCACATGTTCATAAAACCTTACTAAGCTATGTAGTTGTCAGTTATCATGTTCGTACAAAGGCTATACAAAATTAATAATGTAATGATAACTAGGCCCAGCCATCCAAGGTCTTGATATGAATGCATGGTGGCCCTGAATTATACTTACCTGATTATTATGTAGCCAATAGACCCTGTGAACATTGCAATCCTAAAAACACACCCTATATTGCTATTTTGATGAGAAACCAGATTTATTTATGAGCTGTGTTCTGTTTTGCATATAGTTGTATACTGCTACAATGAATTACATATACTACTGGAAATAAAATAAATGTCCATGTTCACGTAGGCTCATAATCTACTTTTCTTTTTTTTCCTGTCAATATAATCATGTCAGTACCTTGTGAATGGATAATCAGCTTTCCGATAGATATGATTAATGGTGTTAAGAGCAAGGATATACGGATCAAGAAAAGTTTCACAGAGTGTTGTTGTTGGTTGAGGTGACTTTCATTTTGCTCAGTCAAAAGTATTTCATATATAGGTCAAAGTGCTCCATCAGTGTGGTTGACCGTTGACTACTTACATTATTGCTTCTCCTGGAGTGTATGCTACATTTTCACTAACATATTTTCATGATCGTATTTTCCAACAAAAGGGACGGTTCCTTCATACAACCTATCTCGAACGAGGCGTATATACAGAGGTCAGAAGACCTATCACCAACATAGAGATTGATGTATATCAGGAAACGAGGCCACACACACCCCCCCCCCCCCCCACCCACCAATAATCTATTAATTTCTCATAATGCTTTTGCAGCAAAAAATAGATACTTGGGTGTGAAGTTGTGAACCGATGATAATCCCTGAAAATAATCAAAGAGAAAAAGAAGTGCAGAGGGGAGAGGGAGAGAGAGGAAGATAGAGAAAGAGAAAAAGAGAGGGTTGATATTCCCGCGTCATAGAAATACCTTGGTTCATTCTTCAACAAAAATTGAGGTAAAGAAGTCCTTCATGCCTGATTAGCAAACAATTTCAAACCAAATATTCATGATTATTTTTTCAATTCTAAAAGTAAATTCACCATTATGCTTGAAAAAACATTCGGATTTTCCAGGTCAGTGCATATCTCCATTCAATTTGGACAATGATAATCCACATGTACATATTTGAACTTGTCTTCCATTTCCTTTGCCATATCAATTTTCTTTTTCGGGGCGGTGGTATGTGATGCACTAATAGTTCAATGCGTGTTGTTTTTTTAATACTTGAAAAGAGCGCAAAGCTACATTTTAAAATGCAGAATAGTAATGTTTCATAATTCCAATAAGTTTTTCCAACAACAAAATATATCAAAAGCACAGTTCAGGAAGGCTCGTTACCATGCATTCGTAGTTTTCGAGGTAGGGTTGCAACTGACACTGCAACCTCCTCCTGCTCTGAATAGCAATTCTAAATGGATAATATCACACACAATCTGCAAATCCAGGCAGTGCATGTTTAGATGGAAAGCTACATTTGAGAGGATAACTAGCATCCCATGTGTTTCGTGAAGAGCAAAGATATTCGTGTAGACCTTATAGAATTAACAAACAGGTGTAAAAAGCAGGTTGGATGCTGTCACATCGAGGAACCCTGCTGCATAGAAACAAGTCGAGCAATTGGGTGTGTCTGATATAGGAGAGAGTTGCCCCCTCCTCCTGATTGTAATACCCCTTTCCTTACCCCTGGGATCAGCTTCCTGCAGGGGTACATTCAACCCAGTCGCATCAAGTTACTCTTTCCCTATAAGATGGGGATCGGATACAGCAGGGAGTTCCCTGGATGCAGCCTGGGATGCAGCAAGGTGTTGTCTAGCACTGATGGTAAATCTTGGTTTAAGCACGGAGATAATTATCTCCATGGTTTAAGGAGGGCATATCAAAATGTTCAGCCATAACTGCTCGAGAAATGAAGCAGGTCGGTTAAATTAATGAGAAAACAAGAAGTTATGGTATTTTCTTATCGTCAGTATCTCGGTAGATTGTAGAGACCACCAATATGGAAATAATATTACATGCTGATTTTTGTATGTTATTCAGTGAATAACATACAAAAATCACGAATTTCACATTTGTGGTAAACTGGTATGATCAAATATGGATATGACAAACTAATTGGCTGTAAATTAACTCTCGCTGAAATGAAAAGTACACAAAGCGGTTTAAACTGCAAGTTGATGATCCATGAGAGTCCCGGCTCATTAAAATTGAAAGAAAAAAGTTTTATAAAAAATTAAAAATGGCAAAAACAGGTTAGTACAATTATTATAAGCAGGAAAACTGCCATTTCTTTTCCAATTCCCGAATATCTATCAATTTTTCTTTTTAGAAATAGAATTCAATTTCCTTTCAAGTGAATATACCCTGGACTCTCCTTCCTTGGAAATTTCTATTGACTAACATGCAGTTACAAACAACTTTCAAAATCCTCAGCTATCAAATTACATTCTTAGGGACTGTGACTGATCAAGAGTGTGGCTACTTATTCTCCCAGACACTCTTGTCCATAATAATCCTTGCCCCATGACCTTTGGGAACTGTGGCCTTTGGGCTTAAATTTGTCAGAAATGATTTTGACTTATGACCAAGGCATACACAAACAAGGAGTCAAGTTCTGACCCTGTCAAGAGAGTGAAGACCAGTACGGATTCACATATAATACAAGCTGGTCTACAAAATAATCCTCATGTGATGGAATGTCAGAAAATATGAAGGGAGTAACCTGATATGAGATACTGCAAGACAATTATGTTATATTCCATTAAACTAACTTTCGAAGAATATAACTGATTAATTGTCCATTATTATTAATAGGGAAATTAAGAATGTCAAATTTTACACCATTTTTGTTATCACTAATTACCAAAAACTATAGTAATCCAACATCTGCTCCAGCAACATTTTATCAGGGCTATAGAGGGTTAGGGTATAGTAGACCTATATGTTAGGGTCGTGATTTGGGTTAGGTTTAGGGTAATCAGGATACATATCAATACTAGTGCTGGGTCCAGGGTTGAAGTTACACATTTTGGTGAATGATGGAATTGACCAACTCTCACATCTAACCCTTGGATGAGCTTTCACAAGAGAAAAGTGTTTATCTCGTACATCTACATGACAGTTTGATCCAAAACTTAAAGAGACCTGATTTATGTTAAGGATCCTTTTTCTTTTTCTTCTTTTTTCTCTTCTTGTTTGCAGAGTTGGGATTTGTCCTTGCGGGCTGGCGAACTGTTTGCCATTCTAAACGTATGCAGATATGTGTCTGAGCCTTTTAGTCAATATAAGATCACTGACCTGTTTCTCATTGAAGAAATTGTGATTAAAAGCACCGACATGACAAATAGAATAACTTCTTCTTCTGCTTTTCACAGATTCATCTGGGAAAAGAAATGATTCAATACTGACCAAAACGTACACATCATGTAATGTGATTCAAACAATTTTCACTCATTTCACAGGGATAGAATACAAGTGGGCTTAATTCATAAGTCCTACAAATTGTTAGCTACAAACACTAATCCTTCAAAATAGAGTTTCATCGATATAAATAAACTTTAAAGACTTTCTATGACTCTCCCCCGTTATTTCAATACTATTATTCATTCAATATAGAAGGTCCTTGATTTTTTTTTGGTAACAACACAGCACAAATTTGAATACAGTAGCAACGTGCATGCAAAGAACACGAAGCATTTTCATGTCTTCTTGGGGCCATTCCCCTGAGTAGTTTCCATGGTTAGCAAGTATATACAAATCCAACCATATAGGTTTGGACTCTCTATTAATCCATTTTCTTGTAAATAGTTCTCGTGTTTACCGACTGCACCTTGTTTCTTTCAGTCAAAACACCCGTCATCGTCAAATCAAGCGAGGAACATTCCGTCCCTCCTATTTAAAGAATTCTTGTTTGTTAGAGATTTTGAAAGGGTATAAAGAAGAAAAGACAGCTTTGAAATAATTCTTTGACGTAAAACCAAATATATTTGCATACCACCAGTGTTATTGATTATAACAAATAAAATCTCTACCATTCGCTTCATCTCCCTCTCTCCCTCACTCTCTCATTCCTCCTCCCTCCCTCTCTCTCTCTCTCTCTCTCTCTCTCTCTCTCTCTCTTCTGTTGTGCTTCTGATTCATTATTCTACTAAGGCTTTCTCTATAGTATACATCATAATAATTGATTACACGTATCTGACCTGTTCCAATCTTATGTGAGGGTTACAACATAAAACACTGTGCAATTTTCTCAATTACTTGAAGGTAGATTTTTTTTTAAACTCAAGATAAATAGCGGGGGGGGGGGGATGGGTTCAAGTACAAGGCCTAATGAATAAGATCCAAGTCTTCTGCATATACTCGTTTATGAACAAGAATGATTACATGTAGTTGACAGTCATAACACAATGAAACTATATCACCGAGTAAATTAATACAAAGCTGAAAAATAAAATACTTTTATTTTTTTTAGCAGAGATCTACATTTCCTGTATTATTCTAATAACTGAGCACAGGAGGAACCCCATCAGCTCATAAATATGTTTACTGCCAAGAAAGAAGAAGTTGTAACTTTTAAATTATATCCCTAAGAGTTTTTTGTTCACCTTTTGTTCGCACGATGCAGGGGAAGGTCATACATCATCTGTAACTATACAGTAAACAAACAACATTCACAAAAATGTTCATACAAATACATTTCAAATTAATCATCTTCAACAAGCAGTTAAAAGAATGATTTATAACCTTAAATTGGGAAAATGATGGGTAATTGCTCTGTTTGTCATATTTCTACAAGTCTTTTACCTTTCTCCATTGTTGACATACCCAGGTAACATTCCTGCTAATATATTTGAAAATAACATTTGTGTTGTTGGTATAAACACAAGTCAAAGACCGTCTGGAATAACGCTAAATCACAGTTTAGTGTCTGAACTTTGATTCCTTTGAGACTCGTGAGCCTATCGCATATCAACAACTTTAAGGAAATACATGGAATTTGTTATTAACCCTTAAAACACCCACAACTGACAATTTGTTATATATTTTTAGAGAGATATCCCATACAAAATGTTGTCGAACCTTCTTCCTATACCCTGAATATTCTCTTGATTTAACAAAAAATCGCAGTGCTGATAATTTAGGATAATAAATCGCTTTGGACATACTTTTCAGAAAAAATTACTGTACAATTTAATTCATTTCTGCACACACCCGACTCTGATTAATTTAAATTCATTCTAAACTTTCAAATATTATTCGATCCTGTGATGAATAAACCAATTTAAGCTCAGTGTTTGAAAAACAAAGTTTGAGCTAATAAACATAAAACATGTTTTCAGGTAAGCCTATATTTATCCTCTTTAAAGCATTACAAGGTCTATCTTTTTAAATAGGAAACAGGTTACGATGACTACAAAGACCCAATGGGTGAAACCTCTCAAACCTTCCCCCCTTTTTTTTTCTTTTTCTTTATCTTCTTCTTTTTCTACGTTTTCTTCTCCTTCGTCTTTTTATTCTTTCTTCTTCTACTTCTCCTTATTCTTCTTATTCAGTAATTACAGTCAATCTCAGGTGAATTATTCATGATTATAACCCTCTATATAGTCTTACTGTTAATTATTGGGAAGTATAATAGTGTGGATGTGTATGCTCTCTTTCTCTCCTCTCTCTGTAGAAAAAAAACACATTAATGAACTAAAAAATGACAAGCAAATTCTTGGTTTGGCTCTTTTTTTCCCTACATAATTTGGAAAGCACCCCATATCCACACAAAGTTTAAATCCGATGCTGGGCTTTTTCGAAGGGTTTAAGATTGTCTACGGTCGGGCAGACATGTAACAAGGGGGCGGTGAAAGCAGTTGCCCCTCCTAATTACTTTTTGTAAAGGGAGGGAGGGGGAGAGAAGAAGAGAAAGATTGAGAAAAGGAAAGGGAGAAGGATATAAGAGATCTAAATAATGCCCTTTGGCTTTGATAAGGCATTAATCCTCATTACCAGGTCCCTCGGAGAGGACCTAAAGCCGTCGGCCGTCTGGTTGTTTACTAACAAGTATTTATGCTTTCGTAGCAGTCAGGTAAAATAATCACCATCACTTATATCACTTTATTTTTACTTTTTTTTCCCTTGAGTATTACCCCTCCAGCAGACCTTCCTGTCATAAGCTAGCCAGCTCACTGTCCCGAAGGTTTATTTGCAAGATCATGACATTTCTTTCAACAGCCCCCTCCCCACCCCCCCCCCGACAGGCGCGGATCCAGGATTTCTTAGGGGAGGGGGCCCAACTTTTTTTTTTTTTGCTCCCGAAAATTTGAAAATCGCGCCGGCCGAAAAGTCGCTCAGTGGGGGGGGGGGGGGGGGGGGGGGGGGGGGGGGGGGGGGGGGGTTACAGAGCACAATTTTTTTTTTTTTTTTTTTTTTTTTTTTGCTCCCGAAAATTTGAAAAACGCGCCGGCCAAAAATTCACTCAGTGGGGGGGGGGGGGGGGGTAGTGAGCACATTTTTTTTTTTTGATCCTCAAAAAAATTTCAATTTGCACCCCCCCCTTGAGCGCCAGGGGGGGGCCCAACCCCCAAAAATCGTAAAAATCACGTGATTTTACATGATTTTTTTCTCAAGGGGGGGGCCCGGGCCCCCCGGGCCCCCCCCCTGGATCCGCGCTGCCCCCCGATACAATTCCTGGCGTTAAAAAAAGAATACTGGCCAAGCCTCCTCAATTTGTTCTGCTCATCACGCCTCTGATTTGATAAGAATTCACAAAAATCCAAATATGTCATATCAAAGACGAAATGGCAACACTGTCACCATTTCTCCCAACGTGAACTCCTTGCTAAGCAGGTGGGGTCAGAAAGAAGCGAACTAGATAAGAGCAGAGGGGCAGAGTGGTTATAATCCTATAAAAGTCATGTAAACATAATGCCCATCCTATTGGTTTGAAAAGTGGTATTTTTTTAACTTCCATTTCACAGCATTATTTCAAAATGTCTTGAAATTGTTTTTCTCTCTTGAAATGACACTATACAGCTCCAGCCTATTCTTTTATGTAGGGATTTTGAAATAGCTTGTCTTCCCAGACAGCGAGAAAGAGCTTGAAACTCTCGCATATAATTATTTTCTTCTCTCTTGCACTTTGCAGCTTGCACTATTTGTTTATTGAACGTGTATTTAGATAAAATACGAAGATAATACTATATGCATGTCTCTCGAGGAAGGGAGGGTCGTTTCATTTTTAATTCATCCATTGATGCTATGTCAGAAAGGTCTGAGTAGTTTGTTATGTCACTATTCAAATATCCCTCATGCCAGCTATTAACCAGAGGATTGAATAGCCAAGCTTCCTATTCATTGATACCAGGTTAGGGAATACCACGCATACTGAATTAAATAGACCAGTATTCTATTCATTAATCTATGTCAGGGAGATACGTATATGGTGGTTAATGACAACAAATTTCATGATAACAATATAAAAACTCACTATCATAATCAGGGGTGTCGATTTGTATCCGTGGTTGGGGGGGGGGGGGGGGGGGTGATAGGTGCCAAAATATTTTCGGCAATGGATCAAAGCAACCAAGAGGTAGAAGCGTGTGACAGGTTGCACCCCTCCCTTCCAAGTTATTAACTTTTTCAAGTCAATAGAATATGGGACCCATGTGGGGCCCACATGGGCTTGCTATACCTGGATTATTATCCTCTCAAGCGCGTAGCCAGGATTTTATTTAAGGGGGGGCGGTAGTGAGCGCGCGAGGCGCACTCACTAAAGGGGTGGGTGCAGGGAGGGGGAGTTTTCCCCCTCCCGCGCGAAGTGCGGAAGCTTTGATGTTTCATTAAATTATTAGAGAAAGAAGACGATTTGTTGTATCATCCTCGACTCTTTATCCTTGTTTGAATCAAGTTCCCCTGCCTCCGCGCGTAGCGCGGAAGCTCTGACGTTTAATTTAATTATTAAAGAAAGAAGACGATTCGTTGTATACCATTCTCGACTCTTAATCCTTGTCTGAATTCAGTTCCCCCCCCCCCTCCCGCGCGAAGCACGGAAGCTTTGACGTTTTATAAAATTATTAGAGAAAGAAGACGATTCGTTGTACCGTTCTCGTCTCTTAATCCTTGTCTAAATCCTTTTGACGTTTATTATTGAAGAAAGAAGACGATTCGTTGTACCGTTCTCGACTCTTAATCCTTGTCTAAATCCTTTTGACGTTTCATTAAATTATTAAAGAAAGAAAAAGATTCGTTGTACCGTTCTCGACTCTTAATCCTTGTCTGAATTCAGTCTCTCCTCCCCCCCCCCCCCTCCCGCGCGAAGCGCGGAAGCTTTGACGTTTCATTAAATTATTAGAGAAAGAAGACGATTCGTTGTACCGTTCTCGACTCTTAATCCTTGTCTAAATTCTTTTGACGTTTCATTAAATTATTAAAGAAAGAAGACGATTCGTTGTACCGTTCTCGACTCTTAATCCTTTTTCTTCCTACGTGCTCTTCCTTTCTTCTTTCTCTCTCTCTCTTTTTTCTCTACTTCTTTTTTGCACTTTTGCGCTTCGCGCTTAACATTTAGCTCGTTGCTTTTTAACGCTGCGGCTTTGCATTTGGCGCACTGCATTTCTATGATGCTGTTGATTGAATAAATCCATCAATTCTTGATGAAACCGTATGAGCAAGAATTCAATTTATTCTTGTCCCATATACGGTCGTCTCATTTACTTCGTTTTCTATTTATATATGTATGTATTATGAAAATGAGATAGCAAAATGTGTATATTGATGGTCATCTTGCGAGTAATAACCATTTACTACTCTCATCGGGCTCTCATCAATAATTTTTCTCTTCATTTTTATTTTTGGGTGATGGTGAATTATTGGGGGGGGGGGGGGTTGATTGTACAGGCCATCCCCCTGGATCGACACCCATGATCATAATTAATAACTTAAAGAAATCTTGACACCATCAGACTATTAAAAAAACCATCATCATGTATCCCAAAACGGAAAATTAATAAATATGCATTTTTTGTCATTGACGTGTTAACAAATAAACACGAACTACACAAGAGAGTGAGGCAGAGTTGTCTTGCGATCACAATCACTTCACAATGCCGAGATAATTGATGCCATTGAATGTCAAAAACTGTCAAATTGATAACCTATTCAAAACTAGTCTTAAGACACATTTATTCAAAATTGCTTTCGCTGATTAATTAACTCTGTTTCCATCTGATGTATATGTATCGTAATTTGTAGGTTTATTTGCACTTTTTTGTTTATCAGTCTATTTTGTTTGTTATAGCGCTTAGAGACTTCGGTGGTAAGCGCTTTATAAGTAACATTTTTATTATTATTATTATTATTCCCAGCTACTCCTGAACCATATTTTATTTAGTATTCCACGATAATT